>NC_081785.1:19916223-19938723 GCF_963082965.1 Carassius carassius | reverse complement strand
ACTCCTGCTCAGAGCGCTTACCACAGGGTCTTGTGACTGGGATGCACCTCTGCCTGATGAGAAATATAAGGAATGGAAGGTTTGGAGAGATTCATTTAAAGGAGCTTGAGTGTGTCAAAATTCCCCGCACATATGCCACTATCTCTCTCAGTCAAACACAAGGCAAAGAGATGTGCGTCTTCTGTGATGCATCCACAAATGCTATTGCAGCTGTTGCTTACATCAGGGTTACCGATATGAGCGGAAATGTAGAAGTTGGCTTCATCTTTGGTAAGGCTAAACTAGCTCCCCTACTTGAGATCTCTGTCCCCAGACTTGAGCTGTGTGCAGCTGTTCTAGCTGTGGAAATAGCTGAAACCATTGAAGATGAGATTGACACCAAGCTGGATGCTGTAACATTCTATTCTGACAGTAAGGTCGTCTTAGGCTACATTTGTAATGAATCCAGGAAATTCTATGTGTATGTCAACAATAGAGTGCAAAGGATACGGAAATCTACACGCCCTGAACAGTGGAAATACGTACCTACCGATCAAAACCCTGCCGACCATGCCACAAGATCAGTTAAGGCAGCTGACCTTCCCCGTAGCATGTGGCTGACTGGTCCAACATTCTTGACTAAATCAACACAGCCTGAAACTCACATGGGTCTCTTCAGTATGATCGACCCAGAAGTAGACATTGAAGTACGTCCTCAAGTCACTTCTTGCGCTACACATACTTCAAGAAAGGAGTTAAACCCCAAACGGTTCGAAAGATTCTCAAGCTGGCGATCACTGACTCATGCAATAGCAAGACTTGTGCACATAACTCACTCCTTCAAGCAGGATAGTAACAAGAGTACTTGCAGGGGCTGGCATATATGTGACAAACCCTGCTCAGTTCAAGATCTAGAAAAGGCCAAGTCTGTTATCATCCACAGCGTGCAAACAGAAGCCTTCTCTGAGGAATTGAAATGCCTTCAAACAGGCACAGCGATTTCCAATCAAAGCCCTCTCTTTAAACTATCCCCCTACATTGACAGTTTTGGCGTACTCAGGGTTGGCGGACGCCTTTCAGAAGCAAACCTTAGGAGAGATGAAGTGTGTCCTCTAATTCTCCCTGGTCGTTGTCACATCACATCACTACTCATTCAACATTATCATAAACAGGTCGAACATCAGGGACGCGTCTTCACTGAGGGTGCAGTGAGAGAGGCTGGTTTCTGGATCATAGGTGGTAAGAGACGCATCAGTAGTATGATCTTTCAATGTGTTCAGTGTCGCAGACTGCGGGGAAAGATTTTGATTCAGAAGATGTCTGACCTACCTCCTGAACGGCTCAGTATGGACCCTCCATTCTCCTTTGTAGGGTTGGATGTTTTCGGGCCTTGGATGGTCACCTCACGTCGAACTAGAGGAGGACAAGCGAACTCCAAACGCTGGGCAGTGCTGTTTACATGTATGAGCACTAGGGCCATACATATCGAAGTCATAGAGTCGATGGATAGCTCCAGCTTTATAAATGCTCTCCGCAGATTCTTCGCTGTTCGAGGTCCAGCAAAGCAGTTGCGGTCGGACTGTGGCACCAACTTTGTTGGAGCATGCAAGGAGTTGAAGATGGAGTCAGTCACAGAAGACAGAAGGGTACAAGAGTATCTGAGTGACATTGGATGTACTTGGGTGTTCAACCCTCCCCACTCATCTCACATGGGTGGAAGTTGGGAACGTATGATCGGAGTCTCAAGGCGGATCCTTGAATCCATGCTACAAGGTTTTGGACCATCAAAGTTGTCCCATGAGGTTTTGACAACCTTCATGGCTGAAGTCACGGCCATAGTAAATGCTCGTCCCCTGGTACCTGTATCCACAGATCCAGACGCTCCATTTATTCTGTCCCCAGCAACTCTACTCACTCAAAAGACTTCTGTAGTACCTTCTCCATCAGGTGAATTTGGAGAAAAGGACCTCTTCAGTCGTCAGTGGAGGCAAGTCCAAGGCTTGGCCACTACATTCTGGCATCGCTGGAGAAAGGAATATCTTGCAACCTTACAAGGCCGAAGAAAATGGCAGAATGAGAGCGGCAATCTTCAAGTGGGAGACGTTGTGCTATTGAAAAACAGTCAAGCCAAAAGGAATGACTGGCCCATGGGAATGGTATTGAAGACATTTCCTGGGAGAGATGGGCGAGTGAGGAAAGTTGAGGTCAAGGTGGTCAAAGAGGGATCATCTAAGGTGTTTCTGCGACCTATATCAGATGTTGTCTTACTGTTGTCTCCTGAGACTGAATAGACAAGCTTAATTATGTTTAATGATGGCATCTTACAGATACCAGACGGGGAGTGTACTGTTCTTAGTGTAGTTTATTTTTAGAGCCACTAGATGGTGCTAGTCCATTTATGTTTATTGATGTTGTCAGAGAGAGTAACCTCTGACCTTAATTGCAGTCATCTTGTTTTACTCAGTTGATTCTGATAATCACACGGTTAAAGCAGCTCAATCTCTTCATCATCCTTGCAAACATTTATAGAAGCTTTGTCTGTAAGTATTAATGTGTTTATTAGAAGCTTGTTTTTTCATCTTTTGTTGGAATTAGTGCCAGTAATTTAAGGATGAAACTGATATTAATAGAGACTTTTCAGTACGATGTTACATGCATCTAGATTATTATTGTAACGTTATATATTATGTTCAGTTATACCTTAAGCGAACTGTTACAATTATTAATGTACAGTCTTTGGAAAACTACTTTTTCCTTTTTTCTGTATTTCAGTTTTACTCTGTTCCACTTGCATTTGAAGTGGTGGTGTCAATAAATCCATGCTTCAGTTCAACTGTCTTGTGGAAGGAGTCATCTATCTGTCTAGTTGAAGAAGGGGAACTCTTTTACGAGGGCAGAATAACCATGTTACAATCCATGACGCTCCCTAAGGTCACAAAATGCTGCACTTTTGGTAGTTCCTAGGATAGCAAAGTCCACTAAAGGAGGAAGAGCTTTCTCACATTTGGCTCCCAAACTCTGGAATAGCCTTCCTGATAATGTTCGGGGTTCAGACACACTCTCTCTGTTTAAATCTAGATTAAAAATGCATCTTTTTCGCCAAGATTTCGAATAATGTATCTCTTAAATTGTGAGTGGAGTTGCATCTGATCAAATGTGCATTCTTATTCTTTAGCTTGGGTTAAACTAATTAATTTTACTTTGTTGGATCAGCAGCTATGCTAATGATGTCTCTATTTGTTTCTATGTTTTGCCATGGGATTTACATCCCGTGGTAACTAGGATTTACACAAGCTCCAGTCTGGATCCAGAACACCTGAGAAGAGATGATGCTGACCCTCAGAGGACCTCAGATGATGCTAACCCTGAATCAACAAACAGAACTAACAAGTGAGTGTGACTACATCATATAATAATTATTAATTATTAATATTATTAATAATGTTCATCGTCTGGCTGACTACGTCTTGTATTATTTTTTCAAAAAATCCTGTCATACGTACACAAACTCACAGTCACCACTTATAAGCTACTACTAAATATTGTAGAAACATAATTTTCTGGAAAGTTGCTTTGTAACGATTTGTATTGTAAAAAGCGCTATACAAATAAACTTGAATTGAATTGAATTAATCCCAGATACACATGCAAGAATCAGGTAGCAAGGAAAAGCAGGCGAGACAAAACTATGACTATGAACTAAGTGCTAGAAACTGGCTCCTAATGTGCTACCACTAGAAGAGCAATATACACAAACAATACTCGGCCATTAGAGAGAGTGAGGGAAGTCCATGGCTTATGTAGGGTGTGTGATTGGTTATAGCTGTGGGTGTAATCAGTGCAATGGATGATGGGAAGTGTAATCCAGGGTATAGTGTAACAGTATTGTACTGTTGTATATGAATATGATAATTATACAGTAACATAGTATATGAAACATGTTTGCCATTACATCTGATATCTATGTACTGTTTCACAGTTCTTCCACAGTACAGTAGATATTTTAAACTATGAATTTTTCAGTGTGTATTATTTTCTCACCCCCTTTTTTTACACTTAATTTCTCTCTATTCACTTCCCCGTTTTCCCCCTCTTTTTTCATCATGTGATCTCCACACTCCTTACAAGGGCTGTCGGTTTTGTAGGAGGAGCCAGCAACCTATGCGTAGCTAACGATGACTCCATCATGGCTCTGTTCACATCCAGTGCAGGCCTCCTTGTTATTGCTCTTTATTTCAAATTAAAGCAGCGGCAGCAGTCATCCATCATGCCCAGGCCTGACCTTTATCAATGGAGATGGCTCATACACACCCACACACTGCATAGAGTGACGGGGTGCATTTTCACAGCATTAGTCTCAAAAGAACTAGACACTTGAGTATTCAAACAATGTAAAAATCTAGCAGTTCTAACACTAGCTTGAAGGCTATGCTTGAAACCTTGAAAGATTTTTTTTTCTGTTTTTGAATGAATACCTCTTTCATTGCCATTCTCTCCTTTAAAAATGTAAAACAAATAAAAAAATAAAAAATAAATACATAAAAGCACTTTAAGAAGAATACTTTCACAGTGATACATTTTATGCAAATAGCACAGGAGAGAATAGGGAAAGTATATTGACTATTTGAAAGTAGAGATGTTACATCGAGAGGTTTTGTTTGTGGGGATAATTACAGATCTGGCAATGTTTAAAATCACCAGAGTCTCAGCACTTAGCACTGCATGGTACAATAAAATACATTATACAGACAATTATCATCAGACTTCATTGTCTAGCAAATGTTCTATGCAAAAGAGCAGTCATTTTCTATGGGAATGACGATTTAATAGTTGGAGTAAATAGACACCAAAGCATTCTATAAATTTAACTAGATTGATTTAGCAAATTCTTTTTGGCTGGCTTTCTAACAACAGCTTCTGATCCAGTGGTGTTTGTCAGAAGTCTGATTCAGTGATTGGTGGATCAGTCTTAAAACATTTTTACATTTTTTTTTGTTTGTTTGTTTGTTTAATATAATGATAAATGATAAAGATTATTATTGGTTAACAGATTTCATGGCTGTTCATTCACATGGTCTACAAAAATAAAATAAAAAATAATAAAAAATAAATAAATAATAAAAAAAGTATAACAATAAAATGTAATTTGGCCATATATTTGATTTAAAAAAAACAAAAAAAAACTTTTTAATGTTAAATTAATAATAATTACTCATTTATTCCTCAAATCACCAAACATGTACAATTAAAGGGGTGGTCAAAGGTTTTTTTTTTTTTTTTTTTTAAGGCTTGATTGTGTTTTGTGGAATGCAGTCTAACATGTCTCATACTTTTAGATACACTGGTATTTAGGGCCCGAGCACTGATGGTGCGAGGACCCTCTTGTATCTGCTCTGTTTATTATTATTATTATTAGGGCCCGAGCCACGATGGTGCGAGGATCCTCTTATATTTGCTTGATCTATTCTTCTTCTTCTTCTTCTTCTTATTCTTCTTCTTCTTCTTCTTCTTCTTCTCCCAAATGAATCGCATTTTTGAGGGTTTAAACATGCTCAAAAAGTCATGAAACTTTGCACACGCGTCAAACCTGGTGAAAATTTTCATCTGATATAGGATTCAGAAGAGGGTGTGGCACGACAGAGCCAACTATACTAAGAAAACCAACAGCCATCCACCTATGTTTCATGTACATGCACGAAAATTGGCACACACATGTAACACGCCAATACCTACAAAAAATACTCTTGGAGCAAAATTGGAAACCCAACAGGAAGTCAGTTATTTTTAATATTATGAGCAAATTTTGTGTAATTTTTGTCATTTCCATGCGTCGTATTTTAACGAACTCCTCCTAGAGATTTATTCAGACCAACACCAAATTTGGTATGCCTAACCTTAAGGCTTTTGCGATGTTATATTGCGAAGATCTTGAGTTTTCATTGAAGGACGTGTCCGTGGCGGCAAAGTGCGCCTCGAGCTATGTTTCACGTACATGTACAAAAATCGGTACACACATGTAAAACACCAATACCTACAAAAAAAAAATGTCTTGTGGTACAAAATCCGAATCCCAAAAGGAAGTTGGTTATTTAGAATTTGCTCTGCAAAATTGGTGTTGTTTTTGCCATTGTCAGGGGTTGTACTTTAACGAACTCCTCCTAGATTTATTCAGATAAACACCAAAGTTGGTCAGTGGAATCTAAAGGCCTTTGCGATGTTAAATTGCGAAGATCTTGAATTTTCTTTTAAGGGCGTGTCCATGGCAGCCTGACAAACTTTGATGTTTCGCCATGAAACAGGAAGTTGCTATAACTCCGACATACAATGTCCAATCTGCCCCAAACTGCACATGTTGGATAAGACTCCTAACCTGAACAGACCTACATGCCCATATTCAGTTATAGCCCTAGCGCCACCTGCTGGCAACTGGAAGTGGCATGTTTTACGTTGTACAAAACTACTCCTAGAAATTTGATGACATCAACATTTTATTTTGGTCAGCCTAATATAAAGTTCTTTGCAATGTTATATTGTGGACATCTTGAGTTTTTGTTAAAGGGCGTGTCCATGGCACTGTGACAAAATTTGATGTCTCGCCATGGGAATAGAGGTTGTTGTAACTTATGCATAAAATATCCAATATTCTCCAAACTTCAGATATTTGGAAAGAGTCACAGCCTGAAGACATCTAAAGGCCAGTTTTCAGTTATAATCACAGCGCCACCTGTTGGCAATCGAACACATCATGCAGGAAGATTGGCAGATATAAATGACTTTGACATATTCCATTTATATTTAAAACTTCAAGCGATATTTCTCGCCGTTCACTTTTTTACTAAAGCCACTCGCTGGCAGTGAGCCGGGTGCGAGAGCCTGTTCATCGCTTTAATTGTAAATGCTACTGCTTATGTTAGCTTTTAATATACGGTTTTATCCTGATTAAAGCTTTAATACAGTACGGCAACTGCACACTGCAAACCATGTTTAACGCTTGTCATAGCTATGTGAAAGTAAGTTGTTGGAGCTGAGCTGAATGAGTGAGAGAGAAAGAGAGTCAGAGAGATGCAGAGCGTGTGCAGAGCAGGGGAACAGTATTAAGAACCACTGCTTTAGAACAATCAGCCACCCCTTTAATACAAGTATTCCACACAGCTCCGGGGTGTTAATGAAGGCCTTCTGAAGCGAACCGATGCATTAGTGTAAGAAAAATATAGATTTTAAATTTTTTTTTTAACTGTAATTTACAGCTTCCAATCGCTCAAGCAGGCGTGTTCACGACAAGGCGTTCGAGCGTATGACGTAGGTGTAACGGAAGGTGCAACGTAAGGTCTGGGGAGAGAGTGACAAATGTGGAAGCACAGAGGAGAAAGCAAAAGTATCCGAGGATTTCAAATCAAGGCAAAATTAAAATGAGTTTTTTTGCATAGCCATATTTGTTTGAACCAGAGTTTACCGACCAGGAACTCCATGAGATGGAAGAGGTCTTTGTTTGTCTTATATTTTATCTTTTTTGTTTCACAGAAGAAATAAAGCCATGTGAGTTCAATATTAGGTTGAGTAAATGATGGAAGAATTAATATTTTTTGGGTGAACTATGCCTTCGATAACTTGAGATGTATGCTGGTCCAAATTTTTCAGCGTAATCTGTTATTTTGCTCTTCAAAATGGGTCAATGGCTCTGCACAACGATCTCAATTAGAGTTTTGCCTTCTGCTTATTACCGTATGGACTACACTACTGCATTTAAGAAAAGACAAACAGAACCAACAACTTTTCTCTTCTGCCTGCAGAAAGTCAGGCAGATTAATGCAGATAACAATCTCACCATTTCATCAGGATAGATGGTATGTGTGAGATTAGTCCTGAAATCCCTGACGACAGGACAGTTATGATAGAGGCACTATCTCTGATCCTGCAATTATATATATATATATATATATATATATATATATATATATATGTGTGTGTGTGTGTGTGTGTGTGTTTTTTTTTCTTAACCTGATTAACGTTTTATCATTATCTTTAACTGCAGACAAAAGATGACCACACGTCTGCTATTTTAAACCACAGTTTATAATTTTCTATTAAAAAGATCTCATTTAATTTTATTCCAAGCATATTTTGGCATGATTCCATTTGGTAGGACAATGAGATTCATATGACATTTTGCAAAAATGGGCACAGTTCCAATTAATTATTTTTATAAACGTTACCTTCAAAACAATCTGTCCCATTTTCATAACAAGAAATAATTATTTTGACCTAATCATTCATAAAGAAAAAGTCAGGAATGAATGACTGAATAAATAAACAAACAAACAATAATTTAGACATTTATAAGACCCTTAATTTAGAAAATGAATCTGAAAATGTTTCTCTCATTCCATTTGGTATAATTAAGTCATTTTTGCTCTTACATGATAAAGATGTGTATATCTGCACAGATAACTGTACAGTTTTTGGAAGGGTTCATTTATTTTTATTTTTATTTATTTTTTTTATTCCCTTTTGCACACCGCATTTACCCTAAGCAACATGATTAACTGGTTTTGTTTTTATTCAACTCAGATTGAATAGAGACATCAGCGTCTGCAGCTTTCATGGATCAGGTTCTCTTGTTATGTTTACATGGCAGCACTCCTCCAGACAGGCTCCAGCCATTGTTACCCTGTCCCATACTTTCCACAGTGCTATGCTCATCCAAATTCTCATTACTATTATCTCGTCGCCACAGCCGAGCGAGCCCAAAAAATTTTTTGCAACAATTTGTTTGGAGGATATTTAACAAGCGAAACAAGAAGAAGAGCCACTCATACATAGATCTGATCTGGCTCATGGCCTTAGAATTGATATAGGCGACGCATGCTCGGGGAAAACCTGAAACTAGTTCAGCGAGTGTTTCAATTATTTCGCCTGTCCTGACTTCCTTAGTCATCCTGTCAAGCCACAATATAACCTTCTCTATTTAATTTTACTGTCCTTGGTTTTGTGGTAGAAATAACTGGTGTGTCATTATGGTTTCTGTGAGACCATTATGAGTGTCAGAGCTGAGCTCTCTTGTGGATTTGATGATTTGAACATAAACTCATTCTATGCTTCGCAGTAGCCTTGCTAGACAGTGAGTAGCTTTCAGTGGGAGTAAATTAAGCTTCACTGGAGAATGAAAGAGCTAGCATGCTGGCATGTATACATAAAATAGTTTATTCAATTTATTTTGTTCATATTTGATTTGATTTAAAAATTTTATTTATCATTTGGTATCCAGGTCTATTTTTGTTAAGTATGGTTTCCTGGGAATCAAACCCATGACCATTTGTCCCAGTGATGCTCATGGCACTGAAGCATAATAGGGTGGGATGACTATATGCAATCACAACCTGTTCAAGAGTAATATAAAGACTCTTAATTTTTTTCTAAACTGCTGCATTTTAGCTTGATGGTTAATTCATTATGACAAGTTTAATTTTAGTATTGACAACATGTCAACAACTTAACATCTAATGGGATACAAATCAATGCTGTTATTTGACAATTATTATTATTATTATTATTTATTTATTTACCATAATTTTGGACTATAAGTCACACCTAAGTATAAGTCGCATCAGTACAAAAATACGTCATGACGAGGAAAAAAACATATATAAGTATGGAATTACATTTAGTTCAATAATAATGAACGTAACTTTATAAAACTGAACGTAACTTTTTCAGAATCTATCAAACATATGGCATTACAAAAGAAGAAAAACACAATGAAAATGAAAAAAATTAACTCAGTCGCACAAATGTAACAGGCTCTTCAAATCTGCTGCAAAAGCGAAATCTGTGGCAATGCATTCAGAATCCACGATCAGCAAAAACGAATCTTTGAAAAACATTAACAAAAATGAAGCATATTTGAAGAGCCTGTTAAATTTGTGCAACTGTGTTCATTTTTTTCATTTTCATTGTGTTTTTCTTTTTTTGTAATGGCATATTTTTGATAGTTTCTGAAAAAGTTACGTTCAGTTTTATAAAGTTTATAAAGTTTATCGCTCTATGCTGCTCAGTGCTCAGTGCGCCGTCTCGCGGCTGTAGATGGTAATGCTTTCTCTTAGTTAATTTCTCTTGGTTCATGTCAAATTAATTTTGATAAATAAGTCGCACCTGACTATAAGTCGCAGGACCAGCCAAACTATGAAAAAAAAGTGCGACTTATAGTCCGGAAAATACAGTATATTTATTTATTGATTTATTTTTGAGCATTAAAGCTTGGATCATTTTTAAAATAACTCCTTTTTCACAAAAGAAATAACATATGGTGAGTTCATTTTGACTCACTTCAACATTCTGGTCTAATATTTTTAATCATTCAGAGGACTGAATACTATATGCTGCTTCTAAAACAAGATCTTCTTAGAGGATACTTATTATTACTAAACGCCTATGTGGAAAGCCGTGTTACCTGTAGCACTGTGTGGGTGTTAGCAGCTAGCAATGAGTTGTTGGCTGCTGTTTGACCACTGTTATAATGTTGTTTGTGCTCGCAGCGATTGGTTCACAGCTAGTGCGCTCGGTGTGTTAATTCTGTCCCTGACCCATCCCACAGAAAGCCAACATTCAGGCGAGCAGGGTTTTCAATAATTGGGCTGAGATCCTATGGCCTCCACTCTGGGGCATTGAGTTGGTGTTTATGCTAATGACTTGGGCAATTAGCCTCAGGATGCACACTACAGAGGAAACATAAAGGATCTGGAATAGAAGCAATGGGAGGGATAAATATATTTTGTTCTTTATTAGCAAGCGATTTGTATTTTTATTTAAACATACATAACATTCATGATTTTGAATATCCTTGAATTTGCTCTTTTTTTAGATGTATATTAGATACTCTAGACAAATATGACACATTAATTGTTACTCTTTCAAGCATGTCTCTGCACCACATGTGCTTGTTGGACAAGTCTTTGTTTACACTTTGGATATTGTAGCTATACTTCTGCAAATTTAGGAAGGTTACCTACAATGACGAGTTATTTTTATGATTAATTGCAAGACTATTTTTGCTTGCTTCACTGGATTAAACCTTGTATGGAACAATGTAGATTACAAGTTATTTTGAACTGATGATCAAACTGAGCTTAAAATGTTTTGAAAGTCAACATGCAATGCAAAAAAATGCAATTCATTTCACAGCAGTGCCAGAAATTTTTAAACGGGCCAATACTTGCCTCCAGAATTTTCCTACCTTTAATAAAAAAAATAAAAAAATAAAATAAAAAAAAACTAAACCGAATCAACCAAAATCAATATGCAATTGATATTTTAAAATTTATACTTATAAACATAATAATGAATTATTATCTGATGCATTATGAAAGATAAAGAAAAAAATTTTTCAATGAAAATATTACTAATACTAATCCCAAATACTAATACTAATTTATTTTATTTTAGTAGTAGTAGTATTAGTAGTAGTAATCTGGAAAATCTTGACTTTCAGACATTTTCAGGATTTTTTTTTTTTTACTTCCTCAGAATAACAAAGGCCTGCAATGATCATTTGATATGCTAATAACTACATGGTTACCATCACTATAGGACAGATTGGATTCCCAATAGACATTATCAGTGCTTAAAGCATTTTTGCCGCGTACTGTGCAGTTCTTTTTGACATAAAGTGAGCTGCTTAGATGTCATTCTTTCTCATGTTATCTTTTACCACTTGTCTTGAATGACATGTTTAATTCCTGGGATAAAACTTTACAAAAAGCAGGATAATGGGGTCAATATTCTCTTAAGGGGGTGTTTGCGTGTGTGTCTCTCATTCTGTAACTCTCAGATGGGGCATCTCTAGAGACACATGCCTGAGGCTTGCTGGCTGGGGAAGACTATTGACCAGCTGCTATCTAGACAGAAGATAAGTACGGCTCTTGACGATGATAACTGAAAAGTGTTCATGCACTGTTGACATTTAAGTATTTGTAAAGGGCCCAAGTAATCCACATAAGGCATTCACTCAGAGTTCTCCAATCAGATGTGACATTTTTATTTGTTACAGAATAAAACTGTTCTTGGAAATACCAGGATATTCCTACAGTTACATTTAAACCCAGGGTTGCTATTGATTGTTTTACATGGTTTGCCTAAATGATGTATAATCTACATAATCATTATTTGATCATTTTTAGTTATTATTTTTATTATTTTTATTATATTTGATCATCATTAGTTAATCATTATTAGTGACATTTCCCTTATGAGAGTGTGATTTAATGTAAAGTACTGAGATCTTCTCTGATATGTGAAAGCATGTGGATCATGTAGGCATACAGCAGTTCTGCTCCTTGACAGTATAAGTGTCAGTTCTACAAGCAAATACACTTCAGTATAAACCCAGTGCACTTTCAGCTGAATGTTACTGGATGAAGATAACAGCTATGCTTTTCTCAGACCCTCGTACAAGTTGCCCAAACATGTTACATGTCATTTTAATGAATTATGTTCTCTGCAATTTTGTTAAATGATGCTCTTCTTATCTGGGTCGCTGTGTCAACAATATGTCTCAATATGTGTTAACATTTTCCTGAACCTACTCATTATTTTTATAAAAATTTGGGAATTAAATCAGAACCTGCCAGAAACTGTTTGGTGAAGTTGGAACATGATTACTGGAGCATTATGTATCATAATCTAGCTCAATATTAAATTACAAAGCATAGGGATGTACTAGATGCTTACCTGGACATTTATTTTGCCTGAAAAAAAAAAAAAAAATTCAGACTTTACATACCAGCATTTATAAAAATTATTATATATGACTGGGGGTATATTATTGTTGTCACTTACATAAAACTTGGCTGTTTTAGTATTTAAAAGACTTGAATATTGTAAAAAAAAATCTAGGGAAAATCCTGCAAATTTATGCTTGTTAATGAATGTAAGATGACAAAATAATAATAATAATAATAATAATAAAAATAACTTTAAAATTAAACTAAAGATTTAAAGATTTTTACATTTCATTATATATTTATTTCTTTTTATATATTTTTTTAATTTAATTAAATTTTCTTTTTCACTTTAAAATGATGATTAAGATTCTTTGTAGTAAAACGTTTGTCAGTTCAGTCCAAAAACATCAACAACATACTGTTTCTTGTGTGGTTGTTTATGGTTTGTGCCATTAGAACTGTGTCACTTCCTGAAGGATGATGTCTTTCTGGAACTGGCTTTAGTAAATTACTAGACGTGATATTTACAAAGGTTGTAAAGTGATATAAAGCAATTAATGCCATTTCTAACTTAAAATACTCACACACATCTCTGCTGCTGAGATACATTTCCATTACAGAACTAAAAATGGTCAGCTAATACCTACAGGGAGAAAAACAAGCCCATTTTGCACCAAGAATGTTTTTGTGGGTCAGGATTTACCAGAAACACTGCTTACAAATAATACTTCCCAAATACTGGAATGCATCGTCTTAAATAACACAGGGTTTGAGTTTCAAGCACATGCAGTACTGTCTGAAGGTAAGTTTAATTCTCATTCTTTCCCCTGAAACTCAACCACAACATCTAACACTATGATTAGCATTCACACCTGAGCTTCCCTGCAAATGTTTAGAAATAGTTGTTTCATTAGTCAAAATATTCCTGAGCAGGTGTTTAGTGTAGGGCAGATAAGGAGATACAGGAGTGTTTAGTGTACAGCATTGTGGTTATAACCAGTGTTACGTAATCAGATTACTTTTTTCAAGTAACGCATTACTTTTTAATTTACAAGAAAATATCTTGTAAATTAAAAAAATAAAAGAGTTACTTTTTCACAAAAGTAATGTTAAGTAATGTTACTTTTTACCCATTTATTGGGTATTGATTGAAAGATCTCCTGTCCCCTTTTTGAGCGAAATCAGGAGTAAGATGTTACTTTAGTTTTAGAACAAATGTGAACATGCATTAATTCATCTCACCCAAAAAAAAAAAAAAAAAAATTATAATTTAGGTTTCTTCAAAACAGTTAGCAGTTAAAAGCAACTCGGAATATGACTCAAAGCTGCAATAATTGAATATGTTAAGTAATACAAATATCCTTTATGTATTTAAAAACAATTTTACATTTTTGAATGTACATTTCCTTCAGCCTGAGAATTTTGTTGCGAAATGGCTTTTACATTTGTCCAAAATATCACTTTTTATATTAAAAACAAACAAGTAAGCCCAGCCCATATTTAAAAGTAACACAAAAGTAACATTATACATTACTTTTAATAGAAAGTAACTAAGTAACGGAATAAGTTACTATTTTAGGAAGTAACACAATATTGTAATGCATTATTTTTAAAAGTAACTTTCCCCAACACTGGTTATAACTAGCTTGAGAGAGCAGTTGGTAACTGCCTGTTTAAAAATCCATAAAAAAATAAAAAATAAAAAAGCGAGATGAATATTGGTTTTGCGATTCTCAATCGCAATCAGAAATGCACACATTGACATCAGTGTATATCAAAGTACTGTATGTCAAATTTATAATAGCAGTTGCTTGTTATTTTCTGATTTATGAACAATCTATATAAAGTTAATTTAATTTAGAAGTTGTAATCAGTTGTGGAAATTAGAGTAATAAAACAGTTGTTATGGTTGACTGATTTGAATGGAATAACGAGTATGAAATCCCTCATTAATCAATATAGATTTTAGAAAATTATAGTTAAAAAAAAATACAAGAATAGCTGTAAGCAGAAACATGTTAGCACCACCTAAACCATGAGGTTAGATGAAATCTCTTTATTTTGTCTTCAAAATCTTTATTCGATTATTTTTGTTTTATAAAATCATCAGTAATAACAAGAATAAATGAATATATGAATAATGTTTGTTGTTTTCCATAGAGCAGTGGTTTTCCATCCTGGTCCTGGGGACTCTGTAACAAGGAGTCAGAGACGTTCGGATCCATATGAAAGTGAAAGTGAAGTGACATTCAGCCAAGTATGGTGACCCATACTCAGAATTTGTGCTCTGCATTTAACCCATCCGAAGTGCACACACACAGAGCAGTGAACACACACACACACACTGTGAGCACACACCCGAAGCAGTGGGCAGCCATTTATGCTGCGGCGCCCGGGGAGCAGTTGGGGGTTCGATGCCTTGCTCAAGGGCACCTAAGTCGTGGTATTGAAGGTGGAGAGAGAACTGTACATGCACTCCCCCCACCCACAATTCCTGCCGGCCCGGGACTCGAACTCACAACCTTTCGATTGGGAGTCCGACTCTCTAACCATTAGGCCACGACTTCCCCATATGCAGTGGTTTAATAAAGAGAATGGTCAAACAGGCAATGGTCAGAGAAAACAGTATCAGGTATGTCAGGGATATCCAGAATCAGCAACAGTAACAAGCAGAGGTCGGGGCAGGCAGCAGAAAATCAAAGTCGGTATAAAAATCCAAAGTCAGACACGGGAGGAACAAACACAAGGAGTAACGCTCGGAATTGATAGACAGGCTAGAACAAGACTTTGCACTATTTGAGAGTCCAAACACAGTTTATATAGGGGAGTGGTAGTGGGGAAAACCTGGTAGTGATTAACCCTAAGCACGGGATTCTGGGAAATTGAGTTGGAAATGGGTCCTGAGTGAGTCCTGAGTGGAGTGCCCTCTACTGAAGTTCATGGGCCCTCCAGCTGACGATCGTGACAGACCCACTGCTAGGCACATTTTGCATGTCTACTTATCTGACACACTCAGGCCCCGTCCACACGGAAACGTGTTTAGCTGTATACGCATACATTTTGTATCCTATAGGCGTTTGTACACACGTATCCAGCGTTTTGGGAGAGAGGAACTGATATTTTTTGATACCAGGTCCCAGATTGGATAAATGTTAAAAACGCCACCTTTGCATTTTTGTGTGGACAGCGAATCCATATATTTTCTGAAACTATGACATTATCAGTCCACGTCTCGCCCCTAGTCAGACACCGCAATGTCACATAACAGCAACAAAAACATGAACAAACACTGAATGATTGTCTTTTTATTAACTAACATTAACACAGATTAATAAATGTATTGTTCCATGTTCATTCGAATACCGCGCGAAAAGTTTATGCACATAGTTCAAGTCTTCTTCTCCGTTTTTTGTGTATCTCACACCTAATGAACTGATGATCTGAATCACGTGTGCTAAATAAGATAGACATGTAAAATGTGCAGAGCAGTGGGGCCCCAGGATCAAGACAGAAAACCTTTTTAACATTTTAAAAAGTGTCCTTGTTACATGTTACATGTACTTATATTAATAACAGTAAGTTATACATAATTACACGCAACTAACTCAAAACTAAAATTAATATGAACCAGTGTTGGGGAAACTTACTTTTAAATGCAATGCATTACAGAATTGCATTACTCCATACAAAAGTAACTAATTGCATATACTTTTAATGGAAAGTCATGCATTACATTATTTTTGTGTTACTTTTTGTCACCTGGGTTTATATATATATATATATATATATACACACTGTAAAAAATCCAACTCACAAAAAGTTAGAATAATGATTATTTTTTAGTTAACTGGACAATTAAATGCAAAAATGTTGGCTTAACTAGTGAAAAGATGTTGGTTCAACAATTGTTGGACCAAACTAGAATTAATTATAAATTCAATTTGTAAATGCAAGTTAACAAGCATATAAGTTGGGTTGGAGGTTGGAGCATGCGCACTGTAACGACCATGAAATTGGCGCATGTGCAATGAAGCGTGCCAACAGTGAACAGACAAAAGAGCCTCACCCTAACTGTGGTGGATACGGTAAATAGGCTAAAGTCCCAAAAAGTCAGCGTACTACTTTAACTTGCACTTATATTGCTCGTTTTGTTACATGTTTTTTGTAACAATTTAAAATGATAAACATAGAACATTTAAAGTATTTAGGACCGGTTGAATGAGATAGCACTTTGAAGGTTTTTTTGGGGGGGTTTTTTCTGCCTACTCATTTATTTACTTTTTTAAGAATGAGTATGGCTAAAGTTACCAATGTGTTGCTGCTGGTTTGAAATAAAACCTGGACAAAAATATGAAGCATGTAGTTGTTTTTTTTAACCTTGTGATGCTGTTTAAAAGCACATTTTTAGTCAACTGAACATACTTTATTAAGTCAATTGAAAATAACATTTGAAATTACATAATTTTCTTATTTTTTTAACTATAAAAGCTCAATCAGCTGAACAAAAGATCTTAAGTTGGGAGATATGTGACCTTATTCAGTGAATTGAGTTAAGTGAACTACTTCGTTTAAGAGTTGAGTAAACTCAACAAAGCTGTGCAGCAAATTGCCTTGTAATTTTAAGTTAAGTCAACTTTTCTTTTTTTACAGTGTATATACACACACACACACACATACAGGTCCTTCTCAAAAAATTAGCATATTGTGATAAAGTTCATTATTTTCCATAATGTAATGATAAAAATTAAACTTTCATATATTTTAGATTCATTGCACACCAACTGAAATATTTCAGGTCTTTTTATTGTTTTAATACTGATGATTTTGGCATACAGCTCATGAAAACCCAAAATTCCTATCTCAAAAAAATAGCATATCATGAAAAGGTTCTCTAAACGAGCTATTAACCTAATCATCTGAATCAACTAATTAACTCTAAACACCTGCAAAAGATTCCTGAGGCTTTTAAAAACTCCCAGCATGGGTAAGACTGCCGACCTGACTGCTGTCCAGAAGGCCATCACTGACACCCTCAAGCGAGAGGGTAAGACACAGAAAGAAATTTCTGAACGAACAGGCTGTTCCCAGAGTGCTCTATCAAGGCACCTCAGTGGGAAGTCTGTGGGAAGGAAAAAGTGTGGCAAAAAACGCTGCACAACGAGAAGAGGTGACTGGACCCTGAGGGAGATTGTGGAGAAGGACCGATTCCAGACCTTGGGGGACCTGTGGAAGCAGTGGACGGAGTCTGGAGTAGAAACATCCAGAGCCACCGTGCACAGGCGTGTGCAGGAAATGGGCTACAGAGAAGCAGCACTGGACTGTTGCTCCAAAGTACTTTTTTCGGATGAAAGCAAATTTTGCATGTCATTCGGAAATCAAGGTGCCAGAGTCTGGAGGAAGACTGGGAAGAAGGAAATGCCAAAATGCCTGAAGTCCAGTGTCAAGTACCCACAGTCAGTGATGGTCTGGGGTGCCATGTCAGCTGCTGGTGTTGGTCCACTGTGTTTTATCAAGGGCAGGGTCAATGCAGCTAGTTATCAGGAGGTTTTGGAGCACTTCATGCTTCCATCTGCTGAAAAGCTTTATGGAGATGAAGATTTCGTTTTTCAGCACGACCTGGCACCTGCTCACAGTGCCAAAACCACTGGTAAATGGTTTACTGACCATGGTATTACTGTGCTCAATTGGCCTGCCAACTCTCCTGACTTGAACCCAATAGAGAATCTGTGGGATATTGTGAAGAGAAAGTTGAGAGACGCAAGACACAACACTCTGGATGAGCTTAAAGCCACTATCGAAGCATCCTGGGCCTCCATAACACCTCAGCAGTGCCACAGGCTGATTGCCTCCATGCCACGCCACATTGAAGCAGTCATTTCTGTAAAAGGATTCCCGACCAAGTATTGAGTGCATAACTGAACATAATTATTTGAAGGTTGACTTTTTTTGTATTAAAAACACTTTTCTTTTATTGGTCGGATGAAATATGCTAATTTTTTTAGATAGGAATTTTGGGTTTTCATGAGCTGTATGCCAAAATCATCAGTATTAAAACAACAAAAGACCTGAAATATTTCAGTTGGTGTGCAATGAATCTAAAATATATGAAAGTTAAATTTGTATCATTACATTATGGAAAATAATGAACTTTATCACAATATGCTAATTTTTTGAGAAGGACCTGTATATATATATATATATATATATATATATATATATATATATATATATATATATATATACTCACCTAAAGGATTATTAGGAACACCATACTAATACTGTGTTTGACTCCCTTTCGCCTTCAGAACTGCCTTAATTCTATGTGACAATGATTCAACAAGTTGCTGAAAGCATTCTTTAGAAATGTTGGCCCATATTGATACGATAGCATCTTGCAGTTGATGGAGATTTGTGGGATGCACATCCAGGGCACGAAGCTCCAGTTCCACCACATCCCAAAGATGCTCTATTGGGTTGAGATCTGGTCAGTGATGGAGTACTCGAGTCCTGGACTCAGACTCGAGTCACTATTCTTTGGACTCGAGTCTGATTCGACACTCCATTCTCTGGACTCGTGACTCGACTTGGACTCGCGGATTGATGACTCGTACTTGGACTCGAGGATATATAAACTTGAGCATTGGACTTGAGCATTCATCACGTTGTTTTTGACTAAAAATGTTATTAAAAAAAATATATAAGGTGTTACACTTTTCCTGTTTCGTGCCCAAGACCGCCTGGGATCTATTCTTTTCCCTCACAGACACTGCTACCGCTCGCTCTCTTTGCTTGACAACACACTCACTGACGTCACTCACTTTACTTTCACTTTACTTTTTCTCACTCACACACACACACACACTCACTCACTCTCTCTCTCTCTCTCTCACTCTCTCTCTGTCTCTCTCTTTCTCTCTCTCTCTCAGCATATCGTATTGATTTTTATGTTTTAAGTAACTTTAAAATACAGTGTCCTGTAAAATGCACGTTTCTTTTTTTCGTATTTCTGTATTTCTGTAATGCAGATTAGTTCACACAAAAATGAACTCCTCCCAATGCCATCCAGGATATCCATGGCGTTTTTTCTTAAATTATGTTTTTTAAGGAAAACATTTCAGGATGTTTTCTTCATATAATGGACTTCAACGCCTACCAACTCAGTTGGTTGCTATTTTTTCCTCAAAAAACTTAAACATTTTTCCAATAGGGGACTCGAGACTGGACTCGAACTCTGGTAATGGTGACTCAACTTGGACTCGACTCGGACTCTTCTTTGGTGACTCGGACTTGGACTCGGACTTGAACACTGGGACTCGAGACTCGACTCGGACTCGACAGTTGGTGACTCGACTACAACACTGGATCTGGTGACTGTGGGGGCCATTTTAGTACAGTGAACTCATTGTCATGTTCAAGAAACCAATTTGGAATGATTCGAGCTTTGTGACATGGTGCATTATCCTGCTGGAAGTAGCCATCAGAGGATTGGTACAGGGTGGTCATAAAGGGATGGACATGGTCTGAAACAATGCTCAGGTCGGCCGTTGCATTTAAACGATGCCCAATTGGCACTAAGGGGCCTAAAGTTTGCCAAGAAAACCTCCCCCACACCATTACACCACCACCAGCAGCCTGCACCATGGTAACAAGGCATGATGGATCCATGTTCTCATTCTGTTTACGCCAAATTCTGACTCTACCATCTGAATGTCTCAACAGAAATCGAGACTCATCAGACCAGGCAACATTTTTCCAGTCTTCAACTGTCCAATTTTGGTGAGCTCGTGCAAATTGTAGCCTCTTTTTCCTATTTGTAGTGGAGATGAGCGGTAACCGGTGGGGTCTTCTGCTGTTGTAGCCCATCTGCCTCAAGGTTGTGCGTGTTGTGGCTTCACAAATGCTTTGCTGCATACTTCGGTTGTAACGAGTGGTTATTTCAGTCAAAGTTGCTCTTCTGTCAGCTTGAATCAGTCAGCCCATTCTCCTCTGACCTCTAGCATCAACAAGGTATTTTTGCCCACAGGACTGCCGCATACTGGATGTTTTTCCCTTTTCACACCATTCTTTGTAAACCCTAGAAATGGTTGTGTGTTGAAATCCCAGTAACTGAGCAGACTGTAAAATACTAAGACCGGCCCGTCTGGCACCAACAACCATTAATTGCTTAAATCACCTTTCTTTCCCATTCTGACATTCAGTTTGGAGTTCAGGAGATTGTCTTGACCAGGACCACACCCCTAAATGCATTGAAGCAACTGCCATATGATTGGTTGATTAGATAATCGGAGTAATGAGAAATCGAACAGGTGTTCCTACTAATCCTTTAGGTGAGTGTACGTATACACACACACACACACACACTGTAGGTGGCCAACCAAAATGTAGTTTCTGCCGCAGCGAGTGCCGTCACGTCTGCAAAGTGCATTTGCAGCTTTTGACCACTGAGTAGCGCTTTAACCACAAATTATCAAAAAAGTGCATCAAAGCACATTTTCGCAAATAGCCGTTAGTTTTGCCTCACCGATGTGTTACATTTGATGGCTGCAGTCAAGGAAAGTTAAAGAAAAACATATTAATATTCACAGATGAAAGTTTATTACTTAAAGTTATGTGCGTTTCTTAGAACTATAAGTGCCATTGTCTAAAAAAATGCTGTTGTTATGCTTTAAAATTGCATGCCATTTTTTATGTCATAGTATTTTTACCTCCTAAACTACTACCCCAATTCTATAATGGTAAAATTTACTCAGGCCGATGGCATTTTTTTATGACATTATTATTTTTTTTTTTAGAATAACTGTTGCCTACATAAATGGGTGAAGCAAAACAAATATGATAACTTTGTAACTGCAGGCAGATATAGGCCTATATTATTGTACGTTACAAATATTTTTCCTTTCCCTTATTTTCTTAAAAAATAAACACTTATGTTCTACAAGAATAAACATTATAACATATTAATTCATAGCACTTGTATAGTATCCGAAGACCTTAATTGCCATTTACAAACCAATTTTTTACAATTACATTCAGTTTCCAATCTGTCCCTTTGCGACACCTGGCGGTAGTTTTGCTAATTATTTTAACACGCGACTGACTTGCAGTTAACGCCGCGGCTTGTGGTGGCAGTACACGTGGCAGTATTACCCATTCTGGTTATCCACCTACTTTATATATTTTTGGCCCTTTCACAGCAAAAGTGAAAATAAGCCTCAGGATAAGCCTCTTCATCTGCACCTCACTCCTCAAATGCTCAACACGGGGACAGGAGAGATGTCATGTGAGTGGACAGGAAAATAAAAGTAACTTGGGTTACTTGTTTGAAAAAGTAATTCATATATTATCTTGTAAAAAAGAATGCGTTGCTTTACAAGTTAATTGGAAAAAAAAGTAATCTGATGTCAGTAACTCGTATTACTTGTAATGTGTTACTACCCTCAACACTGATAATAACGCTAACCACAGAGTAAGTACGTTATTAATTTGTTGTTATTAATTTGTTGTATATTACTTAGAACTATACAAATATAATTACACTCTAACAAGGTCACCTTAAAATAAAGATTAACCATACATGATTTACATTAACACTTTATCCAGACATTATGTTAGATTATCCCAAATCTGTGCGATTCACTGCACTAAATGTCTGAAAAATTTTGTTGGATGAATTTACTACAATGGAAAAAAACATTAACAGTGGCAAGAAAAAGTTTGTGAACCCTTCATAAATATCTGGACTTAAAGAGGGCTGTGATGTAAAATCTGCTAAAAAATTCTGATAAACTTACAAGGTTAAGTAAGG